>NC_046159.1:91613529-91622441 GCF_011064425.1 Rattus rattus | reverse complement strand
AAAAAAAAAAAAAAAACAAAACAAAACAAAACAAAAAAACTTCTGCAAACACGCATGCCATAATTTTAGAAAAAATAGAAAAAAAGAGAAAAACTACAGAAAGTTTCCTTTATTTCTTTACATTTCGAGGCAGTGTCTTGCTATTTGGCCTAGGCTAGCCTTGAACCCATGGTCCTACAACCACACTATCTTGAGTACTGGGATTACAGGTGTGTGCCTCCTGATGTAGACCAGACAGGCTGGCTTCAAACTCGGAGCTCTGCCTGCATCTGCCTCCCTAGTGCTGGGGACACGGGCATGCACCACCATGCTCGGCTAAATACTAGCTCTTGGAATCCTATGAAATAAGTGCAGGGTCACTCAGCACTCTCTCCACCAACACCCCAACCCTGCCTCCCCAGAGTCTTGCTGTGTAATCACATTTGCCTCAAACTGGTCAGAGCCCCACAGATGCTAGGATTATAGTCATGTGCCACTGCCTGACTCCTATTCTTTTTTCATTTGGCCAGGGAGGGGGAAGGGGAAAGGAGACGCCGAAAGATTGATAATTTCCCCATGCTCACCCAGCTGGTAAATGCAAAGCTGAGATAGGACTGAGGGAGACTGAATAGGATCCTCCAATCTCTATAGCATTCACTTAAATAGAAAGGAACATCGAAGAGCTCGGAGTTGCACAGTGTGGAGGGGATCATGGGGGATCTTCAGAAACGGTTTCCATCTGATCCTGTTTAGTTCTGTATCAGCACTACTAGTCTCTTCAGTATTTTCAGGGTCTGTGCTCTGGGAAGCAGACAGGTATCAGAAATCTAAGGCATGATTATGTGCTTTGGGGAACAAATATGTCTGACTTCTGCCTTCAGTACCTTCCAAGCAAATATTAGGAAACATATCTGGGCTCAAAGCCTGTATCTACCACTTAGGTTCTGGGGCAAATTGTTTAATAAATCTTTGTATTTCAGCTTTCTCATGTGTGAGATGGAAACAAAAAATATTTTAGGATGATTGTGAGGTGTTAGTAAGTCCACAATACTCAAATGATACTTGGTACAGAGATTGCTCAGTTATTTATTATTTATTTTTGCTTAATGTTGGCACAATGTTACTGAGCACTATGTAAAGATTATCCTTGTATTATTCAAATGCTGATTTCTCTGCCGTCATATCTGTCTGCAATCCAGACATGGCACTGTAATGCTTGTTCCAAGTATCTCCTGTCTCAGTATAGTATAAACATTACTCTGCATTTATTTTCTGATTTGTCAATAAAAACTGGTCAGCCAATAACTGAGCAGGGGAGGGAGTAGGACTGGACTTCCAGCGAGGAGATGGGAGAGAAAGGAGAAGAGAATTCACCGAATGGAGAGGGTCCAAGAGCCCCCAGGAGAGCACACGTGGAGCAGATCCATACTAAAATTCAAGTATCTCGGGGATTTTGGCTGGAAGGTGGTTAGATTAGTTTAGAGGATTAGAATAGATTAATAATTGATCAGCTATTGTGCCGTAAAGCTTTTCAAATAAATTTATGGTCTCTGCCTCATTTATTTGGGAGTTAGCCAGATAACGAAAATAGTAGCACATTAAAATTGTTCTAACAGCTTAATGATGCAGAAATCAAGAACTTAGGGCCAATCATTTTAAAATCTAAGACCGTTCTGTTCTTTTTTCTTTTTCTCTCTCTCTCTCTCTCTCTCTTCTCTCTCTCTCTCTCTTCTTATTTGGAAAGAAATACAAATCAGTATCTGTTTTTTATGTGTGAGAATGTAAATCTTTTAAAGAGCTCTCTGAAGTGGAAGCTTCTGGTTCTTTGGAAAGTTAGTTATGTCAAATGATGTTTGCTGGGGCACGCAGGTGAAAGGATGTCTTGCTAAAGCAAACTCATGAAAGACTCCCTGAAGCAGACACGGGTGAAAGGATGTCTTGCTAAAGCAGACACGTGAAAGGATGATAGATGAAGGAGTATAAATGTGACCCCACAGACAGTGGGAGACGGGCACTGAGCATTGGTTTGCTCCACCTTGCTATTCTTCATTAACAACACACATGTACTGGTTTGCTTTACATAGCATTGTTGAGCTCAACTTATGGTAATGACACCACTGAAAGAAACTCACTCAGGAACCTCATGAGGTTCCTGCACCAGCTTTCAGCTTCTGCCACCTCACCTCAGACCAGATCGCAAGCCTGGCAGTTTTCTTCAGCTGCCTGGTGTTGTCTGCCTAGAGGACTGGACCGAAGCTGCCAAGTTGTATTTGGTGTTTGTTACAGGATTGAACTGCTGAGAAAGAAGATTGAGCTAGCTCCCAAAGAACTATTTCTGAACAGGGTCCGCTTTCCCCATATTCCAATAACTTTTCATTTCATTACCTTTGCTGGGTTGTAAGAGGAAAGTTGAACCCCTTATTAAAAAGTAGGTTCATTTATGTGTCTCTATCTCTTTTCTTTCCACTCTGTCTTCTGTCTCTCTTTGTCCTGTCTCCCTGTTTGTCTCTGCCTGTCCCCTGTGTGTGTGTGTGTGTGTGTGTGTGATGTATGATGTATGTCATACACAGAGGCCAGAAGAGGGCATCAGATAAACTGGAGCTAGAGTCCTAGGCAGTTGTGAACAACTCAGTGTGAGTATACAGAACCAAACATAGGTCCATTACATGAGAAGTACACGCTCTTAACCACTGAGCTATCTTTATAGCTCTTAATAGGGGACTTTTTTTTTTCTTTTTTCTATTTTTCAGAGCTGGGGACCGAACCCAGGGCCTTGCGTTTGCTAGGCAAGCGCTCTACCACTGAGCTAAATCCCCAGCCAATAGGGGACTTTTTAATGGAACAAAATAGTCAGTCAGTGGTCCAAGAATGAAGATAATCATGCCCAGGCCTTCCAGATGATCCTCAGAACATGGCAATATTTGAACAATTGTTAGATGATATGAGGAAACAGAGACAATTCTTCATAGTTATCCTACATAGGGTAATTGCCTCTGTCTCAGAGTGTTGGGATTTAAGCCGTGCAGCATCACACCTGGCCTAATAGGGTTTTACATTAATAAACCTTAGCTAATGTTGACACAGCTGGAGTAAGGTTAGAGCTAGAGGAAGCAAAGAGGCAGTTCTCAGTCATATGTCCCATAATAGGAGATGTCTGGTCAGTTTTAGGGTTTTAGAACATACAAATGTTTTCTCTGTGTTCACATGATTAAAGTGTGCTAATATTTTGTCTTAATCCACTGTTTTTATAACTTTAAAACTGTATTTTATAACTTTTGACATAGGTTGATACTCAAGAACAAGATATCTGTTAATGAGCTAACCTGCACTTGGGTTTACTATGTGTTGGTCACACTCAGTATAGAGGGTTTGTATGGATTGTCTCAGTTTAAATGTCACTGGAATGCTAAGTATTTGTGGTAGTTCGAATATGCTTGACCTATCAGAAGTGACATTATCAGGAGGTGTGGCCTTGTTGGAGGAAGTGCATCACTATGCACTCAGGCTTTGAGGTCTTCTGTGCTCAACCTCTGCCCATTGCGGAAGAGAGACTCTTCCTAGCTGCCTTTGGATGAATATGCAGAACTCTCAGCTCCTCCAGCACTATGTCTGCATGCATGATGCCAAGCTTCCCGCCATGATGATAATGGACTGAGCCCCTGAAACTGTAACCTAGCCCCAATTAAATGTTTGCCTTTGTAAGAGTTGCATTGGTCATGGTGTCTCTTCACAGTAATAAAACCTAAGTATTTATTTTTAATTTTTAAAAATTATCTATTTTTTTATGTGTGTTAGTGTTTGAGTGCATGCATGTCTGTGTACCATGTGTGTGCCTGGTGTCCACAAGGCCAGAAAAGTCCATCAAATTTCCTAGAACTACAATTACAGCAGGTCTTGATCAACCCTGTAGGTGCTGAAATTGGACTTGGGTCTTCTGGAAGAGCAGCCAGTGCTCTAAACCAACAAACCATCTTTCCAGGTCCTTGAGGAAGTATTTTTATTAGCCAGTTAAGATTTTTTAAAAAAGATTTATTTTATTTTATTTTATATGTATGAATGTTTTTGCCTGCATGCATGTCTGTATGTTACTCCATGCTGAGAATTTGGTCTGCTGCAGTATGTACACTGAGCCATTTCATCAGTCCCCATTGATTGATTGATTATTGATTGATTGATTGATTGATATTCTTCCAAAGCTTGTATTTAATTGTGGAAGAAAGCAAAGCTGCTCTAGGTATATTTTTCATGTTTTAAAGAAAGTATGGGAAACAGTTAAATCGTGGTTAACCCTCTGGTAAGCAGCCTGACTGGCAGAGGTTCCTAGGAGTTTAAACCAAGTTGCCCTTGTTTTCTGAATGAGCTTACTTTTAAAAGGAAGGCATTCTAATCAAGTAGGCAAAGGTAGAGCTTAGGAGGAGGCAGTCAGGAGGGCGCCTGGGACACCTTCCTGTCAGCCAGCACAGTGACTGCACTGATTCCCAGCTGTGTCACTAGTGTGTGAAGGTTCTCTTTTTCTCTGTGTCCTTGACAACATATCTTTCTTGGTGGCAGCCTTTCTGACCTGGGTAAGTGGGCATCTCAATTTATTTTTTCCATCACACTTAAAGGTTTTATTTTTAAAAATCAAATACAAAGGTCACTAAATTGTGAGTGTATAATGTAATCTCTCATCTCAGAAACAATACAATGGTTTTGTTGTTGTTTTTTGTTTGTTTTGAGATAGGCTCTGATATATATCTCTCCCTATCTATCTATCTATCTATCTATCTATCTATCTATCTATCTATCTATCTATCTATCTCTTTATGTAGAGTAAGGTTTCAACTCAGAGTGAGCCTCCTGCCCCTGCCTCTGCAATGCTGGGATTGCAGATGTCTGCCACCATGCCTGACTGACATGTTTTAATAATTCGGAGACCGACTGTCACCCACTTACATTCATTCCTGAGCATTTCATTTCATGGGAGCTATTGTGGCAAAATTGTTTTCTTGGTTTCTTTCCCTCATATAATCCATTGTTGGTGTGTATTACGATGTTGTTGATTTTTGTATGTTGATTCTTTATCCCATTGGTTTGCTGAAAGTGTCTATCAGAATTTTTAAAGTTTTAGCATAGAACAACATAATCCAAAGCAGGAATAATTTGACTTTTTTCCTTTTCTATTTGATACCATGATTTCTTTTCATCTTACTTTTATTCTTAGGTTAACACTTTGGGTTTTAAGCATTACACTGAACTGGCTCCTTTAACATAACATGTTTTTCAGCTTGTGATACATGTGAGAGGTTATTTCTCCACTGGTGAAATGAGCCAATTCAAACCAGATTAGATCACATATAGGAGGTATATTGGAAGCTGCTCTTGGGCGAGTTCACAGGCCCCAAGGACTGAGGCCAGGGCAGTTGCCATGGGGAGGGAGGAGGGAGAAAGAGAGAAAGTGCAGAGAGAGAAAGGAAATAGAAGAAAAAAGCTGGAGAAACAAAATGTCTGGATTATATTTGGGAAGAGTTTCTGGAAGGGCAGCTCAGGCCCTGGGCTGGAAAGTTTAGGTTGAAAATGCACGGGGCAGATAGAGACTGAGAGATAATGGGAGAACCTGAACCAGGTCTGCTTTGATGTGGTTAATATACATATCAGTCCCTTGTCCCCAGGGTCTGAAACCAAACATGTTATTATTTATTTTGAATTTTTATTTTTCAATGTTTTGTCTCCCTTGTAGACTTTTTAAGGATACCTAACTGAAGAATCACATTTTGATTCATTTTATTTTTTGCCTTTATACATGGGTCTATAACAACCCCAAATTGTGTTCAGATAAGTATTCTGAAACATAACAGGATCCATGTTCAGATTTGGTTTTATGATCTTCCTAGGTGCTGTGAAGGCCATTCAGATTGAGAACCAGAGGCTATAGTTAAATTTGATATTCTTGGTAGATGGCAACTTTTAGGGAGACTGAGCTGTCTTTCAGTCCCATTCTGCCCTGGATTGCCCAACAAGGAGTGGTTTTTCCCTCCCCTGCTGTCAGAGGACAACAAGGAGCCTAGGCTGAGCTCGGCCCCTTCCTGCTTTGGGCTTTAAACCTCACATACATTGATCAGGTAGGGAGATGGTTGAGCTACAACACTCCTTCTGAGGCTAGAAAGCCCTACTGCAGTGGTAGAGCTATGGTTGGTTAGATTATCCTTGCTATGACAGTTGGGTGCTGTGGATTTAACTCACTGGTACATGAGTTTCCAACATGCAAGAGTGGCCTGGTTAACTCCAGCAGTGTATAGTGTACACAATTAAAATAAATTTTTAAAAGGGAGAAACTATGAGCTAAATTGAGGGACATGAATAACAATGTATACATCTTTGGTGAAAAGGTCTACTGATCCAACTAGAGCCTCCTGGCTCTGCTACTGGGGCAGCAGGATAAGAGGAGTGCCAGCATCAATCCCCCCCTAAGGAACCCTGAGTAATGATAGAGTGTGCCTTTTAAAGTGGAAAATAAAACGCCATTCCTCCCCCCTATCAAGTTGTGTCATGTCATATTTAATTAGGGGGAACTAATTGTAGACAAGTCTTGAGAACGATTTTACAAACAAGAATTTCCTTTTAGATGTTGAATGATTGGTTTTGGTCAACAGATTTTGCTGAGAGCACTTTGCATATGAGCCAGTCTGGGGGGTAAAGGAGGCAGGGAAGAGAAACATGTAGTATTTAGTTCTTCAAATACCTTCTTAAAAGAAAAAAAAAACAAATCCCATTCAGTTCCACAACTGTCTGAAATAACAGATTGATTACCTAAGATTGAAGGACAATGGTAGTTTAAATAGGTTTGGCCCCCACCCCCAGATTCAAGTGTTTGAATGCTTGGCTATGGGGAGTGGTACCATTAGGAGGGGACTTGTTGGAGGAGGTGTCTGTGTTGGTGGGGTTTGGAGGTCTCATGCCCAGGCTGCACCCAGTATGGAAGAGAGTCTCCTCCCGCCAAGCCTTGATCACAGGTGTAGAATTTCAACTCCTCCTCAGCCAAGTCTGCCTGGACATTGTCATGTTTCTACTATGATGATAACAACTAAATCTCTGAAATTGTAAAGCCAGCCCTAATTAAATGCTCATTGCTTGTCTTAGGGTTTTAATGTGAGCAGACACCATGACCAAGGCAACTTGTACAGAGGACAACATTTAATTGGGGGCTGACTTAGAGGTTCAGAGGTTCAGTCCATTTTCACTGGAAGGTGGAGCACAGCATCCAGGCAGGCATGGTGGGCAGAGCTGAGAGTTCTTCATTTCACCTGAAGGCCCACAGTAGAAGACTGGCTTCCAGGCAGCTAGGATGAGGCTTTAGAGAGCCCACACTCAGTGACACACCCACTCCAACAGGGCCACACCTTCAAATAGTAGTAAGTACCCCTGGCTGAGTATATCACAGCCTTTATAATATCACCTTGGTTACGTTCTTCACAATAAACCCAAACTAAGGCAGATATTGTGTGTGTGTGTGTGTATGCATATGTTCAAAAGTTATGTGTACATGCCATGCCATGTGTGTGTATGTGTGTGTGAAGGTCAGAGGAGACAACCTTGATGTTGATTCTCATCTCATTGGCCACTGTACCTAAGGCATACTGGCTTAGAACATTTGAGGATTCTCCTGTCTCTGCTTCAAATGAAGCTCCAGGAAGGCTGGGATTACAGATATGTACTACATGAACAGTTTCCACACTGTTTCTGGCAATGTAAACTAGATTCTCACCTGCAGAGGTCCTCATCCACAAAGAATACCAGATAAGAAAGCAAAAATACCTAGTTTCCGCCTTGATTCTGTTACTACTGTAATATTTATCTATTTAAATTAAAGCAATATTTATACCAGTAAAGACATGGGAAGCATAAACTGAGGTAAAACATGCTAGCTCAGGAGGTAACTTTCTAATTTTTTAACTATATACAAAAATATCTATTTTACAAGCCTGATTTCCACACCTAAACTGCATAGCTCTTTTTAAAATCTCCCATTCTGTGGTTCTACTATGGAGCTAGTCTCACCTTTCTCTGAGCTCCTCCAAACCCAAAGAATGCTCCTAGCTCTCTTTCCTAGAATACGCCACCTGTGTCCTGCCAGCTGGGTTTGTCTTGTTCCTGTAAGCCCAAAAGAGAGAATCCCATCCTTTACCAGAGTTCCCTCCCAAAGTCTCTTCCAAGCAAAGGAGATTGAGCTGGTGGATGGTCCAGTTACAAAAGGTGTCTCTAGTTTCCCACACCCTTTGCAGGGTGAACCATGTCATCATCATGATGGGATTCCTGGCCAAGCCAGTAGGGCTAGACCATTTCTTTACAGTGGTGCAGCTCAAGGCCATCTAGCTGGTTTTAATTTTTGGTCATAGAGCAAAGACCATAAGACCTCCCAAGCAGTTTGTTAAAATAGGCAGGAACTTGCCATTCTTGGGCATTCTTATTTATGGGGGGCTTTAGAAAGCACAAACCACACCTACATGATACATCTAATTGCATCTGACACACAGCATCTATTTAAGCTTTATATTTTGCAACACTTAGGTTTTCTATGTACTAATCAAATATCCCAAAGTGTTGAAGCTGTCTTCCTGGCTCAGCCATCTCACTACCTAAGACTTAATTTTTGATGAGAAAATAAAATGTCTATTTATGTTTTATGGTGTTACAAGGAGATAAGAAAATGATTTGAAATGTGTAGATTATACATTAGTGATTAACTCCGTTACCACAGTGCATTGATATCACATTACATGCAAAACACTTTCCCTGAATTCATTTATCCAGGTCAGTCCAAATTACACTCTCTCTCCTTCATGCTCCCTGTGCCTGTCTCCATGAGTCTGAATCAATGCCTGTATCGGTCCCCTGCAGGTCTGTTCTCTCTCTCTCTCTTCCTCTCTCTCTCTCTCTGACTGTCTGCCTGTCTG